>NW_024097298.1:0-3930 GCF_016545835.1 Crotalus tigris
AGAAGTTGAAATGAAAGAACTAGTAATAACAACAAAAATGGTAGAAAAAAGAGCAAAGAAAATCAAAAATTGGTCAGCACCAGGGTAAGATGAACTGCATGGGTTTTGGTTGAAACATCTAACTGTTATACACCCACTCATTGCCAAACAGTTCAACAATATACTCCAAGGAGGAGAAATTGAAAAGTGGCTAACAACTGGGAAAACCTACCTAATAATGAAAAATCCAGCAAAAGGGGCAACACCAGGTAACTACAGGCCAATTACCTGCTTACCAACAATTTTCAAATTACTAACTGGTGTAGTAGCTGATGCAGTGCAACAGCATCTAGTTGAAAACAATCTCTTTCCACCTGAGCAGAAAGGAAACTGCCCCAATAGCAGGGGAACAAAAGATCAACTCCTAATAGACAAAATGATCTTGGAAAACTGCAAGAGAAGGAAGACCAACCTGAATGTGGCATGGATTGACTACAAAAAGGCATTTGACTCTCTGCCACATGATTGGATAATCAAGTGCCTAGACATAACAGGAGTCAGTAGAAACATCAGAAAATTTGTGCAAAGATCGATGGCACAATTGAAGACACAGTTGCAGATCAATTGTGAGAGGCTGGGAGAGGTTAATATCAAGAGAGGAATATTTCAAGGAGATTCATTATCACCATTACTATTTGTTATTGCACTGTTTCCTCTGTCAACAATACTGAATAACTCAGGACATGGCTATCAAACCTCAAAAACATCTGCCAGACTATCCCACCTCCTTTATATGGATGATCTGAAGCTGTATGGAAAAACATCATCTGAAATAGAATCGCTGCTCAACACTGTCCGTATATATAGCCACGATATTGTTGTGGAGTTTGCTTGGACAAATGTGCCATACTTACTATCAAACAAGGAAAAATAGTGAAAACTGAAGAAATCAAGATGCCCCACGAAAATAACATAAGATCTGGATGAGGAGAGTACTACACAATACTTGGGTAGTATCCTTCAAGCTGACAACATCAAGCACACTGAAGTCAAGAAAAAGATTAGATGTGAATACATCAAGAGAGTTAAGAAGATCTTAAAATCCAAACTCAATGGAGGAAATACCATAAAGGCAATCAACACCTGGGCAATCCCAGTCATTAGGTACACAGCTGGAATAGTGGACTAGACTCAAGCAGAACTAAAAGCAATGGATAGGAAGACAGAAAAATAATGACAATGAATCATGCCCTTCATCCACGCAGTGACATTGACAGACTTTATCTACCTAGGCAAATAGGTGGGCGTGGAATGCTACAAGTACATCAGATGGTTGGAAGAAAAAATGGCTTTGAAGAATATCTGAAGAACAATGATGAAGACTGCCCTGAAATTAATATAATCAGGAAGCTTTCTGACTACTGGAGGAGACCAAACTGGCCTACAAGAACGACGCAAATGAAGACAGAATAGATTCATGGGAAGATCACAATGCGACTACATTGGCGTCAAATGCTGGAAACAATATAACAGTACATGGCATGGCTAAGAGCGAGGAATTGAAGAACTGAGACAAGGGACTAATTTCTGGCTGCACAGTACAAATGCATAAAGTCAAAATTGAGACCGACAGCAGACATTGTAGTGCCGCCTTGCTAAGAATGCGGAGAACATGGAACCACTTGTAGCTGTTGCAAGAAGATTGCACAAACGGAATTACACGCACGGCAATGACCAGTACAACAATGGGTGCAATTGGAGAGCTGCAAAAAATATCATTTGCCTGTAGCACAAACTGTGGATCATAAAATAGAGAAAGTCATAGAAAATGATAAAATTAAACTGCTCTGGGACTTCAGAATTCAAACAGACAAGCACCTGCAACATAACACCCAGACTTAACAATTGTCGATAAGAAAGACAAAAAAGTCTGGATAGTGGACATGGCAGTGCCTGGAGATAGCAGAATAGAAGAGAAAGAACTGGAGAAGATAACAAAATACAAAGACCTACAAATAGAAAAAGAAAGACTGTGGCAAAAGCAAGCAAGGGTAGTACCAATAGTCATAGGCTCCTTGGGTGCAATCCCAAAACAACTGGAGCACCACTTGAACACAATTGGAATTGACAAATTCGCTATTAGTCAATTGCAAAAGGCGGCCTTATTAGGAACTGCTTCCATCCTGCGACGATATCTGTAATACCATCAAACATCCACATCTGCCTATCCCAGGTCCTGGGTAAGGACTCGATAGGTAGACAAAATGCCAAATCCAGTCTGAACATCTGGCTGACTGTGCGATGATCGATAATAATAAAAACAGAAGTTGAAATGAAAGAACTAGTAATAACAACAAAAATGGTAGAAAAAAGAGCAAAGAAAATCAAAAATTGGTCAGCACCAGGTGAAGATGAACTGCATGGGTTTTGGTTATACACCCACTCATTGCCAAGCAGTTCAACAATATACTACAAGGCGGAGAAATTGAAAAGTGGCTAACAACTGGGAAAACCTACCTAATAATGAAAAATCCAGCAAAAGGGGCAACACCAGGTAACTACAAGCCAATTACCTGCTTACCAACAACTTTCAAATTACTAACTGGTGTAGTAGCTGATGCAGTGCAACAGCATCTAGTTGAAAACAATCTCTTTCCACCTGAGCAGAAAGGAAACCGCACCAATAGCAGAGGAACAAAAGATCAACTCCTAATAGACAAAATGATCTTGGAAAACTGCAAGAGAAGGAAGACCAACCTGAATGTGGCATGGATTGACTACAAAAAGGCATTTGACTCTCTGCCAGATGACTGGATAATAAAGTGCCTAGAAATAACAGGAGTCAGTAGAAACATCAGAAAAATTGTGCAAAGATCGATTGCACAATGGAAGACACAGTTGCAGATCAATGGTGAGAGGCTGGGAGAGGTTAATATCAAGAGAGGAATATTTCAAGGAGATTCATTATCACCATTACTATTTGTTGTTGCACTGTTTCCTCTGTCAACAATACTGAATAACTCAGGACATGGCTATCAAACATCAAAACAATCTGACAGACTACCCACTCCTTTATGGTTGATATTGAAGCTGTATGGAACAAACATTCATTGAAATAGAATCGTGCTCAACACTGTCCGTTTATATAGCAAGTATTGAAATGGAGTTGCTGGGACAAATGTGCCACACTTGCTATCAAACAAGGAAAAAATAGTGAACAACTGAAGAATAAGATGCCCCCCACAAAAATAACATTAAGAGTGATGGAGAGGCAGATTAACAAATACTGGGTTATCCTTCAAGCTGACAATACAGCACACTGACTAGTCAAAGAAAAAAGATAGAGGTGAATACATCAAGAGAGTGAAGAATATCTAAAGTCCAAACTCAATAGAGGAAATACCATAAAGGCAATCAACACCTGGGCAATTCCAGTCATTAGATGCACAGCTGGAATAGTGGACTGGATTCAAGCAGAACTAAAAGCAATGCATAGTAAGACCAGAAAAATAATGACACTGAAGCATGCCCTTCATCCATGCAGTGACATTGACAGATTTTATCTACCAAGGCAAATAGGTGGGCGTGGAATGCTACAAGTACATCAGATAGTTGAAGAAGAAAAAATGGCTTTGGAAGAATATTTGAAGAACAATGATGAAGATGCACTGAAATTATATATCAGGAAGGTTTACTGACTACTGGAGAGACCAAACTAGCCTACAAGAAAGACCAAATGAAGAACAGAATAGAGGAATGGGAAGACAAAGCACTACATGGCCAATATGTTAAAAAAATAGCTGGGAAAGCAGATAATAACAAGACCTGGCAATGGCTAAGAGCAGGAAAATTGAAGAAAGAGACCGGGGGACTAATTCTGGCTGCACAAGACCAAGCCTTAAGGACAAATGCATATAAAGTCAAAATTGAGAATACAGCAACAGACAGTAA
>NW_024097299.1:0-34941 GCF_016545835.1 Crotalus tigris
TCATTTTGTACTCCAAGGCCAAACGTGCCTGTTATTCCAGTTATCTTTTGGTTTCCTATTTTAGCATTCCAATCCCCCATGATGATAAGGACATCATTTTTTTGGTGTTAATTCTATAAGGTGCTGTAGGGCTTCATAGAACCGGTCAATTTCATCCTCTTCAGCACCAGTGGTTGGGGCATAGATTTTGACTATTGTGATATTGAATGGTTTGCCTTGGATTCGAATTGAGATCATTCTGTCATTTTGGGGATTGTATCCCAGTATTGCTTTTCTGTCATTTTGGGGATTGTATCCCAGTATTGTTTTTCCTATTCTTTTATTGACTATGAAGGCTACTCCATTTCTTCTGAGGGATTCTTGCCCACAGTAGTATACCTGATGGTCATCTGAGTTAAATTCACCAATTCCTGTCCATTTTAGTTCGCTGATTCCTAAGATGTCGATGTTCAGTCTTGTCATCTTTTTTTTGACTACGTCTAGCTTGCTTTGATTCATGGATCTTACATTCCAGGTTCCTATGGAGAAAAAAATCTTTACAGCATCGGACTTTCCTTTCACCACCAGATATATCCACAGCTGAGCGTCCTTTCGGCTTTGGCCCAGTCGCTTCACTCTTTCTGGCGCTACTAGTACTAGCCCTCTGCTCTTCCCCCGTAGCATATTGGACACCGTCCGACCTGAGGGGCTAATCTTCAGCGTCATATCTTTTTGCCTTTTAAGTACTGTCATGGGTTTTCATGCGCAAAACGAGACTGGAGTGGTTTGCCATTCCTTCCCAGTGGATCACATTTTGTCAGAAATCTTCGCTATAATAAGTTCTGGGTTGGCCCTGCACGGCATAGCTTATAGCTTCATTGGAGTACGCAAGCACCTCGCCAACGTCAAGGCAGTAATCCATAAAGGGGTATATATTATAATATATATATATATTATATTATATATATATATATGTAGGTGCTTTGTTGGTCGGGTTTCTCACACGTAAAATGGAGTGTCTTGGCGACGTTCGACAAAGTTTCCATTCGTCAACCCTCTTCAGGCTGGTGCTCTTCAGCTTCGTGCCCGAGCAGCAAATGTGTGGTCTTAGATGTTAATCCATTTAACTGCCAGTGGGGTATGAATGAGGGTGGGAGCTGGATGTGTTATGATTGGGTGGAGGTGTGTTCTGATTGTAGGGGGCGTGGCTGTGCTCTGATTGGCTGGGGAGTTGGCTGTGCTCTGATTGGCTGGGGGGTTGGCTGTGCTCTGATTGGCTGGGGGAGTGTTCTGTTTGGTTGTGCTCAGGTTAGTCTGAGTTGCAGAGGGATTCAAGATTTTGGGCTGCCCTGCCATTCCTGGGCTTCGCGTTCGTGGTCGTGCTTCCTCTTCATGGAGGGTGTCAGTTTGCTTCATGTATGGATTGGGGGGGTTTAAAGTGGCTAATGATGCAGCTGTGGTATGGCTTCTGGTTTGTGGTCGTGCCTCATAGTCAGTGTGGCTTTGGGTTTGTTTTTTGCGTGGATGTTTGGTGGTGACATCCTGTGTGGTTTTTGTGAGTGTGGGTCTGGTATCATTTTTTGTGTTCGGGAGTCGTTTGTCAATGAGGGCGGGTTTCCAAATGGCTGGTAGGCGGGAGGTATCATCTCGCGTGTTCATGCTGTGTGGGCGTTTTTCTATCTCGATGGCTTCTCTGATTATTCTGTTATTAAAATGTTCACTTTTGGCAATGGTTCTGGTATTTTTAAAGTCAATTTCATGTCCTGTAGCTTTAAGGTGTTGGACCAGTGAAGATGTTGGTTCCTCTTTTTTGATTGAGTTCTTATGTTCTTCAATGCGTGCACTTATTCTTCTGTTGGTTTGTCCGATGTATGTGGTGGGACAAGTGGTGCATGGGATTTCGTATACTCCTTGATTTTCTAATTCAATTTTATCTGTGGGGTTTCTAAGGATGGTGGATATTTTTCTGTTTGTGCAGAATGCTGTTTTGATGTTGTGTTTATGGAGGATCTTACTGATTCTGTCTGTGATGCCTTTTATGTATGGGAGGATGGCTTTGCCGTTTTCTTGTTCTTTGTCTTGGATTTTAGTGGGGGTTTTCTTTTTGGATTAGGTTTGTAATCTTATTTCTATGGAATCCATTGGATGTTAGTACATTGGTGAGAGTGTGTAGTTCGGGTTTTAGGTGTTGTTCGTCAGCTAAGCGTTTTGTTCTGGAGATGAGTGTCTTGGCTACAGAGTTGATCTGTGCTGGGTGGTGGTGTGAGAGAGCGTGCAGATAGCGGTTTGTGTGTGTTTTCTTCTGGTAGATGGTGTGTCCTAGGGAGCCATTGGATTTCTTGTAGACTAAGACATCCAGGAAGGGAAGTTGGTTGTTAGCTTCTGTTTCCATGGTGAACTGTATTTTGGGGTGTAGGCTGTTGAGGTGTGTGAGGAAGTTGTCCAGTTTTTCTTTCCCATGTGGCCAGATTATGAAGGTGTCGTCTACGTATCTGAGCCAGAGTTTGGGTTTGTGATCAGATTTTTCTAGAGCTTGGGTTTCAAAGTGTTCCATGTAGAGGTTGGCAATGACAGGTGAGAGGGGTGATCCCATGGGTGCTCCTTCTGTTTGTTTGTATTTTTGTCCATTATAGATGAAGTATGTGTTGGATAGGCAGTGTTTGGTCAGATCTAAGATGTGTTTGGGGGGGTTATATTTGTTTTGGATAGCTGTCAAGGCTTCTTTGATAGGCACTTGTGTGAAGAGGGATATGACATCGAAGCTCACTAGTAGGTCGCTGGGCTGTAAGTTTTGTTTCTTTATGATCTCTATAAACTGGAATGAGTTTTTTACGTGTGAGGTAATGGATTCTGCATAGGGCTGTAGTTGTTTGGCGAGAAATTTGGCTAGGTTTTGTAGAGGTGAGCCTATGGAGCTGACTATAGGTCTGAGTGGGGTTCCTTCCTTGTGTATCTTGGGGAGACCATAGAGTTTGGGGCATCTGGATGATTTCTCTCTGGGAATGATTCTTTGCTGGATCTCTTCGCTAATGGGGGAGGCTTTTATTTTGGATCTGGTGGTTTTTTCCAGGTAGGTGGTGGGATCTGTATTTAGGGGTTTGTATGTGGAGTCTTGGAGTAGGTTGGTTAATTTGGTTTGGTAGTCAGATGTGTTCATAACCACCGTGGCGTTGCCCTTGTCTGCTGGTAGGATTATTATGCTGGTGTCTTCTTTCAGGTTACGTAGTGCTGTCTGTTCCTCTTTGGGTAAGTTGCTTTTGGGTGCTTGCTGGTGCAGAGGATGTTGGTGATTTTGAGTCTGATTCTGTTGGCGTCGTCGGGGTTGATTTTAGTCAGGCTGGTTTCAACTCCACATATAATGGTTCAGTGGGGATGGTGTTTGGGAAGCGACTGCAAAGTTGAATCCTTTGGAAGGACATTGGTTTCGGCTTTGGTGAGGATCCTATCTGAGATGTTATGCACTGTCCTTCTTCATGTGTGGCTGTGAGGGAGGAGGGGTTTGTTTCTGGCATTCTTGTAGTCTTCGAGTTTGTTGGTGTGTGTATCTGTCTTGAGGGTGGTCTGTGTTTCGGCTCTCCAGACGGCGAGTTGTTTGGATTTGTCCCAAAGTGCGGGGTGGATCTTGTTGCTGAGTTTGAGGTGGAGTGTGAGGAGATCTTTGTTAATTCGGTCTAGGAGGAATCTTTTTGTGTGAAGTTCATTTCTGATTAGGGCCAATTCTGTTCTTTTCAGGATCCGTTGGTGGCTGAAGAGTGGAGTGGAATTTCAGTTGGAACATGTGGGGATTAGATTTTGATCTCGGCAGTTGCGTAGGAATGCGAGGTCGCATAAAATGGAAGCTCTTTTGGACTTCAAGTTTTTCATAGGTCCTGGTCAGATGGTGGATTTTCTCCCCGTAGAGGTTCAATATTTGTTTTTCTGAGGTTTTCGGGTATTGTATGTAGTCTTTGGTTGTTTCGGGTTTTCTCCCACGTAAAATTGGAAGTGTCTGGACAACTTCCTCACACACCTCAACAGCCTACACCCCAAAATACAGTTCACCATGGAAACAGAAGCTAACAACCACTTCCCTTCCTGGATGTCTTAGTCTACAAGAAATCCAATGGCTCCCTAGGACACACCATCTACCAGAAGAAAACACACACAAACCGCTATCTGCACGCTCTCTCACACCACCACCCAGCACAGATCAACTCTGTAGCCAAGACACTCATCTCCAGAACAAAACGCTTAGCTGACGAACAACACCTAAAACCCGAACTACACACCCTCACCAATGTACTAACATCCAATGGATTCCATAGAAATAAGATTACAAACCTAATCCAAAAAGAAACCCCCACTAAAATCCAAGACAAAGAACAAGAAAACGGCAAAGCCATCCTCCCATACATAAAAGGCATCACAGACAGAATCAGTAAGATCCTCCATAAACACAACATCAAAACAGCATTCTGCACAAACAGAAAAATATCCACCATCCTTAGAAACCCCAAAGATAAAATTGAATTAGAAAATCAAGGAGTATACGAAATCCCATGCACCACTTGTCCCACCACATACATCGGACAAACCAACAGAAGAATAAGTGCACGCATTGAAGAACATAAGAACTCAATCAAAAAAGAGGAACCAACATCTTCCCTGGTCCAACACCTTAAAGCTACAGGACATGAAATTGACTTTAAAAATACCAGAACCATTGCCAAAAGTGAACATTTTAATAACAGAATAATCAGAGAAGCCATCGAGATAGAAAAACGCCCACACAGCATGAACAAGCGAGATGATACCTCCCGCCTACCAGCCATTTGGAAACCCGCCCTCATTGACAAACGACTCCCTAACACAAAAATGATACCAGACCCACACTCACAAAAACCACACAGGAGGTCACACCAAACATCACGCAAAAACAAACCCAAAGCCACACTGACTATGAGTCACGACCACAAACCAGAAGCCAGACCACAGCTGCATCATTAGCCACTTTAAACCCCCCCAATCCATACATGAAGCAAACTGACACCCTCCATGAAGAGGAAGCACGACCACGAACGCGAAGCCAAGGAATGGCAGGGCAGCCCAAAATCTTGAATCCCTCTGCAACTCAGACTAACCTGAGCACAACCAAACAGAACACTCCCCCAGCCAATCAGAGCACAGCCAACCCCCCAGCCAATCAGAGCACAGCCAACCCCCCAGCCAATCAGAGCACAGCCAAGCCCCTAACCAATCAGAACACACCTCCACCCAATCAGAACACAGCCAAGCTCCCACCCAATCAGTTCATACCCCCACTGGCAGTTAAAAGGAAGAAACAGCTAAGACCACACATTGCTGCTCGAAAGCACGAAGCTGAAAACACCAGCCTGAAGATGACGAATGGGACTTCGTCGAAACGTCGCCAAGACACTTCCAATTTTACGTGGGAGAAAACCCGAACAACCAAAGACCTACATACAAATACCCGCGAAAACCTCAGAAAACATATATATATATATATATATATATATATATATATATATATATATATATATAGATATACACACACATATATATATATGTTTTCTGAGGTTTTCGCGGTATTTGTATGTAGGTCTTTGGTTGTTCGGGTTTTCTCCCGCGTAAAATTGGAAGTGTCTTGGCGACGTTTCGACGAAGTCCCATTCGTCATCTTCAGGCTGGTGTTTTCAGCTTCGTGCTTTGAGCAGCAAAGACGTCGCCAAGACACTTCCAATTTTACGCGGGAGAAAACCCGAACAACCAAAGACCTATGTATGTATGTATGTATGTATGTGTATGGGTTAAGTAATTTTTAAAGTATGCAAAATGTTACTGAAAATGTATTTGAGAGTTCTTGTGCTAAGAGAAAGTTAAAGAAAACGATGTACCAGTTTAAAGAAAACTTTGTGTTTTAAAAAGGATGTTTATAAAAGGGGAAAAATATTATTCTATAAGGATAGTGTCAACCTCTGGCTGAAAAGCCCAACTAAGGAGAACACCAGAGTCATTAATTACTCTAATGTGACCTTTATTGAGCAGAATCATTAGGGCAGGTTCAAAGTGAAAGCTAGCTCTGACAAAATAGTGGGAAGCAGTTAATTAAAAGAACAAATCTCCTGTCTTCTCTTGACAATTCAGGTCACATTGTCCAATACATCTCCAGGTAATTATTATGAGAAGACACTTTATTTCATCAAAACAAATCTTCAGCTCTCACGGTGATAACACCTGTGGATTCAAAGGATTCAAAGTTTCCCCCATCTCCCTCCCAGCATCTGTTGGCAAGCTAGAAGCATGCAGCGGTCCTAAAGGCAGTAGGGTTCATAGCTTGACAAATAATTTGGAGGGTGGGAGCTAAATTCAATACTGAAGTTCAAAGCCTGTATGTTAAGAAGTTAAACAAAAAGATATATTAGAAAGTTTTGATTGTAGAAAAGTGTTTAAAGAAAATTTAGCATTCTTAAAAAAAGGGCGGTGGAAAAGAAAAAAAAGAGTATTTTTCCCAGTAAGGTCAAAGAATCTGAAAGAATACAGTGAACCTTGTTAAAAAAAATGGTGATAGTTTACAAAGGTTATTAGTGTGTGTGTGTGTGTGTGTGTGTGTGTGTGCATACACACATATACATACATACACATACAGTTAATTTGTTTTTGTTTATAGAGTTTTAATTACTGATATACATTGGAATAAGTAAATATGATTAAGAAAATGCCACAGGCATCCCCAAGAGAAGGCAAATTTAAACCAAATAAGGTTTTACTGTGATCTTTATTAATTCATTATAGTTGAGTAATGTAATTTGCTTTATTTTAAAACCTAAAAAAATGTGGATTAAAGATTATTTTTATTGATAGTTTCCAACCTATAGTTGCTTTCCTGGCAGCTATAATAAACCTTAACATAAATTAAAATTAAAAAAATAAGTTTAAATCAATAAAAACACAAATGAGAAAATACAAATACATAATGTATCTTAAATACTAATTATATAATACTAATTATATATACATGCAAGATACAGATGTACACAATCATGCATATATTGTAAAAACACAGGTAGTTCTTATTTAATAACTGCCTCGGACAGTAATCATTCACAATGGTGATGAAAAAGTAACATTACTGCCAATGCCTGCATTTATGACCTTCGCAGCCTATCTCTCAATCTTGCATTCACCACTGCAATCAGTACATGTTCCTGTGCCTGACTTTTTCTTTTCTTTTCCTCATCACTTGCAACCTGGAAAGACTACTTAAACAAGTTCTCTCTTCCTGAGCTGCTTTTTATTACAGTGCTTCCCTTAAAACAGGGGTGTCAAACTGCCGGCTGCAGGCTGGATACATCATAGCGAAACTATGCCCACTCCATTGCCAGAGATGGCAAAAAAGTCACAATACATTGCCACACATCACATGATGTTGCGAGTTTGACACCCCCACCTTAAAAGTATTAACTGCAAGTTAAGCTCAGCTCTATGACCTTAATTAGTTGATTAGACTCCTATAACAACCTCTCAGCTGCTACCTGTAACTGACAAGATTCTAATCAGTTTCATACTAAAGGCTTTTGTTTGCTTAGAGTGGTTCATGGCTTATTGTGTTGTAATCTCTTCCTCTCCATTGAATGTAAATCCAAACATCTCTTTTTCCAAATTATCCCAGCACTGAAGTGAGCATTGCAAAGGATGGAGAAATGGGGAAAAAATGGATGGAGAAATGGGGAAAAAGACTCTTAAGAGTTGCCCTTTTAACCCATTTCTTTGTGAGTTGAAATCTGGAAACCATCCTTCCTATTTGGGCTCACTTGGAATTTTGGGATCATATCTTTCTAATGCTGGAAAGAAAACCTGTTGTAGAATCATAAGCAATCACAATCATGTGATTTTTCACTTAGTGACCATTTTGCTTTATATTCAAGTTGCTGATCCTAATTGAAGTTCCTAAACAAGGACTAGCTCTATAACTACAATTTTTCCCATCCACACTATCTATTAACACAGTAAATTCCTGTTAAATCTAAGGTGATTTTATCAAGTATATGCTTAAATTTCAGGTTACAGAACCAATAGGAACAGTAATACACACAAACATATGCACACAGTATGGTATAAGTTACAATTGTACTCAAACACTAGATCTATCATAATTTTCCTGGAACATTCATTACGGGTTAAAAATAACAGAGCAATTTGTTTCCTGTGAATTGTATAACCCTTAAAAAATGTATCTAAACCTATGACTTCTTTTTTATAATCATGTTACACTCAATAAAATTATTAGAAATAGCATGTCAGTCCTTCCTAAGTCAGGAAACAGATTCCTCAAAACAAACTAGAACTCAATTTTATTGAGAAAAGCTGTAATGATAGAATCCTGAAGGACTATTTTTGCTTCCCTGTCTTATACCACAGGGAATTATGGCAGAACCAATTTGAGTTTCTTTATTTTTTGTATTTTCTTCATTTCCCAGGCTTCAAATGTGTTGGCTGAGCTTGGCTGTGTTCTGATTGGGTGGAGGTGTGTTCTGATTGGTTAGGGGCTTGGCTGTGCTCTGACTGGATGGGGGTTGGCTATGTTCTGATTGGATGGGGGAGTGTTCTGTTTGGGTGGGGGCTTTGTTGTGCTTGGGTTAGTCTGAGTTGCAGGGGGATTTGAGATGGTGAGCTGCATTGTTGTTGTTTGGCTTCACGTTTGTGGTCGTGCCTCATCTTCATGGTGGGTGTCAGTTTGCTTCATGTATATATGTATTCATGTTTTGAATATATTTTGAAATCCTAAAATTTAAGTAACTACCACCCAGAGTTGGTGTTTAGTGCCCTAAAAAAATCAATAAAATGAAACAAAATAAAAGAGAAATATTTTTTAACAAGAAAGTAAAATTAATCGCCTAAGCTCTTTTTAATTTTTTTAAAGAAATCTACGTCAGCTCTAATCATTGCAGCAACGTTAACTAATTTTCATGTGGTATAAACATTTGCCATGTTTATTGTCAGTATTGGCTAGGAAAGAAATTAATTGCCAGCAGTTCAGCCCCTATGCTCATATAAAATTAGCGATTGCATTGGTAACTCTCTACACTTATAAGCTTTTATTAAATAAAAACTGCTAGTATAAAATACATTATATACTAATATATCAGCTGATTACTGATACACTGAGAACTGTATGTTTTTCTTCAACTTACAAAGCCCAAAGATCTCCAATTCCAGTATTATGGCTTTATGGCTATAGCCATGAATGTAAATGAGAAAGGCCTTTTAATTTTCTTTGTAGTGGACTTGCAAAACTTACCGTAAATGCCAGCGTATAAGGCGACTTCCGTGAGCGCTGAAATCGGCGCCAAAGACGGGGGTCGTCTTATACGCCGAGTCGTCTTATACGCCGGAAATACTGGTAGTTTCCGGCGTATAAGACGACGTTCTAGGAATGCGGCCCGGCTATAAAGACGGGGGACATCTTATACGCCGGGTCGCCTTGTACGCCGGCATTTACGGTACATCCTACTTTTTTTCTCTTGCAGGAGCTGCTTTTCCTTTTCATCTTAACAACTGGAAAACATAAGCAACAAATATTGAGAATGAAACAAAAGTAGAGGTAGAAGGGGAAACTATAGCTAGAAAAAAAATGTTTGCTAGTATCTCACCTCCTGGAGAAGTATGAACCCAAACACACTGAGGCCTGCCTTCACAGCACCCTCTGGATAATGGTACAATAACATTACAGCAAACTGGTTTAGCTACTTTCCTGTCTTTAAGATGACCTGTTCCTTTTCTACCTTCTCTTCTACTGGAAAACTATTAAATCATACCACAATATATTAAAGATTCTGCCTCTAAAGATAAACTCTGCTTAACAAGCTTACAATATTAAAAGTAAATAGGCCTTGTGACTCCAGATTCATAAAGCCCATGTCGGTCTGATCTAGCTTTTCTAATTTGCTCAAATTACCACCTATTAAACCAAATCATTAATTTCTTTCACTCATTTAGATCAAAAGATTGGCTATATAATCAGTATAACCAAACAATATCACCTACAAAAATCAGAAAGGGGAGGAAGTCTTTCTTATACCTGTAATGTATGTTTACCTTATGTCTTGTTATTCTGAACATGCACAATTATTTGGAAGGCAACACATAAAATTATCTTTCAAGAATACATTTCATGCCAATCTTCATTTGATGCCATATAATACATTGTATAGGCCAGGCTACCATTATCTATTTGATTTTCTTGACTTATTTTATTTATTTATTCCACCTATCTCAACAATTGACAAATATTTTTCATATATTTCCCCTAGGAAATAAATTATACTCACATACTCTTTCCAAGAATGTAATGATATCAGTATGAAGACAGATGTAATTTCAGACAGTAATTCTATTCTGAATTCCTACTGCATGAAATAAGATGAACCTACTGACTTTACCTAGAACTACAATATTTATGTTTGATCAGGTACTTTTTTCACACTGGAAGGAAACAAATTAGGGGAAATGTGGAGAATTTGGCTTCTGGAATCATCTCGACCTTCTTAATAGCAACTCTACCCTGGGTCAAGGTCAGCAATATTTTAAGCCATTGCCTAACATTTAGAGCCAGATATTTTCTGGACTTCCACAGCCACTCCAAGACCCAACCTGATTTGGTCTGTGTCTGAACTTATGCTGGCTTCTTCTACTATACTGAATTTGGTCTGTTTCTAACTTTTGAAAGTTGTCGTAAAGAAAGGCCCTTTACATAATTTCTTCTATTATTCATTGGGTTGGGAAAGAGTAGAAGTCCCCCTCCTGTTAATTATGGGTTATTCATTTTCCATTATTTTTCAACAAAATATTCTGCATTCCCAGAAAAACTGATGAGTCCAAATCAAGAAAAGTTACTATTTCAAAGCTAACAAAGTTAAATCAATGTTTTTCTTGCTTTGCTGAGATTCAACATATTGTAGTATTCCATGGTTTGTTTCAATTGACTTTCTCTATGCATTTGTCAATCTCCATTTTACAATTTAAAACTTTTATCTCAAGGTATATTACAATAGTTTTATAAGGGTGTGGATTTCAAATTCTTCAAGCTGAGCTCCCTCTGTATATTTGTTAGTACATACAGTGCAAGAGTTCAAGAATAAAAATATTTTATGGCTTAGTTCCTTTCTCACTGAAATATCAAAATCAAGTAGTTGACATAACTTTTCCAATTATATAAAGGAATGTCTTTTCACAGATTAAAGCCAATTACAGATAAGCCAATTCCAAAACAAATATATGAAGGAAAAGTAAATGGCTTGAGAAAAAAAGACTGAGAAATATGTTTTTTCATTAAGCAAATATGTTCAAAACAGACATATGAAATTTAAATAACAAAAGGGAGTATATGAAAAGTGGACATGGTAGTATGGAAAGATAGCACCACTTCCCGAGAAAAAATATTTTGGGACTATTAAAAGGCAGAATATTGTATTTCCCCAAAGGATCTTAAAGGGAGAAAAGTAGACCCAGTTTTCTTAATAGCCCCAGGTAGAGACCAGCTCTGTAGAAATGCAGATTTGGTGATGCATTCAGGAAGAATGAAGCTTGGAACTGATGAGATTAGAAAGACAAAGACCACTAAAATCTACATTCCCCACCCAAACTCTAAAAACATGACTTTTAGGACATAATAGGATTAACCCACCACCATCAGATTACCAAAAGGACATGCTCAAAAGCTCAGATCAAGTTCATGCCACAGGAACAGAAAACAACCTCAAACACAAAGCCTAAGAAGTTGTAAAAAACCACCACACCCAGCTACATGTGGGTCAGCTTTCCCAGAACCACATTTCTGTCTGGCTCTGCTCTTCAAAAAACTATAACCTTCTTTCTAAAGCAGTCTCCATTTTGTTTATTCCTGGCTTGGACTGGACGGATGAAGATTTTTCTTTTAATAGTAGAATTAAAGAAGATTTGCAAAGATTGAAAGATATGGAAAGATGCAGTTAATGGTTCTAGAATAAATCAAATTTCATTATTCTTGTAGGGAGAATCCAGAGAAAGAAATATTTGGGGAAATATTAAAAAGGCAGAATATATGTCCCCAAAGTAATAATGGAGATCTTAAAAAAAGACAGAAACCAGCGCCCAGAAATCAGCCCACCCTGCAGGCAGAAGGCAGCTTTTAGAAATGCAAATTCAATAATCCATTCAGGAAGGTTGAAGCTAGGAAGCTAGAAATTAGGAAAACAAAGACACCTAAAATCTACATATCCCCACCCAAATTCTAAGGACAGGAGACATAATAGTATTAACCCACCAATACCAAAAGGGCATACTCAGACTCAGGTCAAAGTACATGACACAGGAAATAAAAAGCCTCAAATAGGAACAGGAAACAACCTCAAGAGCCCCAGAAGGTATAAAAGCCCACCACTTGTTTTTCCAGAGCCATCTTTCTGTCTCGCTCTCTTCTTCAATAAACTACAACCTTCTTTCTAAAGCGGTCTCCATGTCGTTTATTCCCAGCTTTGACTGGACCTTGATGAAGATTTTTCTTTCAACATTCTTTTGTCTCCTACCTTTACTTTCTTTTTTTATTTCTTACACTTTGCTGATCCAAAAGGGAATAGTATGATATATATGTAGACTTGCATTATTTTGGATAATGTAAAATGTGTTCTTTTGCTACATACTTAGAAATATGAAGTGATTCCAATTACACACTGCATTTTAGCTGTCATTACACAAATCAAGTAGCATGTTATTAAGAACCAGAGGGCTATTTGAGATGGGATTAGAACCTGCCTTTCCCATTATTGACCTTGCCTGGCCTCCAAAACTAAACTAAGACAGATTTAATAAATGCTTTGACAGAATATCAGATCTGTAAACTGGACTGGGAAATCAGAAAATATCTTCAAAGTTAATGGAAAAGTCCTTCTGTACTGATGCCAAGAAAACTCCATCAATTGGTCCATGAAGTCAGCAGGAATTCAGCTCAACTCAAAACAAATTGTATTTTTCCCCTCCATATAAAATCAATTCCCTTTCTTCCTTTGACCTGGATTCACATATAAAATTGCAAATTATGTAGTGTGCTTATTTCTGGCACTGTGTGTTGAACAATCATAGATAACTACTTTTATTGCTAGGCACAGGTATTCCCAAATATTCTTCAAATTCACATGTCTTCTAAGCCAGGCCAATATATAATAGCTGCCTTCTTCACTACTATCAAGCTGCCTTCAGAGAAGGCATTTAAAGCAGAAAGGGGTAATCAGAGAACAGACTTTCTTCTTTAACTCCTTAGTTTGACTTTGTAAAAAAAAAAAAAGTTAGGACCATGGTAAGGTAGGTAGAGTACCATTACTCCATCTCTATCGCAAGTAGTACACTTCTGAGAATTCTAAAGATCACATTATTATCTACTGGCTTACTTTCAGAGATAATGTAAACTAAGGACAAAGTAGCCCGTGTGATTTGCTTATGGCTGAAAGAACTGAAAACCATGGCTAGAGAAAGCTTTTATTGCAGACACCAAGATCTAGGCTGCAAAAACCTTGAGGACTCCTTAAAGGCAGCAAAAAATCAGTATGTTTGGTGTTTATTGATGGTGTGTGTATGTGTGTGTTGCTGTGCAGAATGGCAAATTAACCTTATGTTGAAGGAAAAATCTTCATCAGGGTCCAGTCCGGGAATAAACAACATGGCAACTACTACATATAGTAGGGAGTGGGTTTTTATACCTTCTTGGGCTTTTGTTTGGAGTTGTTCCTGTGGCATGAACTTTGACCTGGGTCTGAGTGTACCTTTCTGGTATTCTGATGGTGATGGGTTAATCCTATTATGTCCCAGAGGTCATATCCTGCTTCCCTGTGGCTATGGCTGATCTGTTGGATTTTTTCAGTGTGAGGGATTGTTGATTCTAGGGATCCTTCTTTCTAATCCCAGCTTCCTGACTCCAATCTTTCTGACAAGATTATCACATCTGCATTTCTGCAGACCTGGTTTCTGTTCTGTTCTGTTCTGTGTGTTGGTAAGGCATTGAGACGAGGCAGGAGTAACAACAGTTGCTTCTTTATTTAATCTCCAACTGAACAACACAAAATGGCGCAGATCCCTTTTATACCCCCTTGCAGGGAGCAGCATCAACCAATCAATGCAACATATCTTTCCCGCCTTGCGCATGCGCAATAGGCTGGAGACAGCCTGTCTGGCCCGGGCAGCCAAGTGGTCTGCCCAGGTCTCTCTACAGCTTCCTGCACCTGCTGTGTCAATCACAGCCCAGGACATAACACCCCTCTCTTCTTACCTCCAAAACACATAGAACTTACTATTTTACATTACTACAAATCTAATACCTTTTCAGTTCTTTTGAGCGTGTTCTTATTTCTAAGTACACTTAAGCCTGCCCACTTACTAGCAGGAATTTCACATAGTCCTGCAAATACTTTGGTGGGCTTCTGGCCCGCTCTGATCTTCTTGGAGCGGTTGCAAGTGCCTGGTCTACAAGCTGTAGAGGCAATCTGCTAAGACCATCTGCATGGCCCATTTCTTTGCCAGTGTGTAGTTATATGCAGAAAGGAAGAATGACCACCTCAGCATTCCAGGAGAAATTATGTGTGGGGTTTGCTTGTTGGTTGTAAACCACCCCAGCAGTGGCTTATGGTCTGTATAGACCGTAAAGTGGGGACCATACAAAAAGCCATGGAACTTTTTTATGCCAGCCACTATGGCCAAGGCTTTTCTATCTATCTGTGTGTAATTACACTCAGCAGATGACAGAGTCCTAAAATAGTAGGCTACAGGGACGTGTGTCCCATCAGCCTTCAGGTGACTTAAGACAGCCCCGATCCCATAAGGGGATGCATCGCAAGCTATATACACTGGCAGCTACTCATTGAAATGAGTGAGAACCGCATTTGAAGATAACAATGCCTTGACCTCTGCAAAACTCCTTTCATGGACTTGTGTCCACTTCCATGGAGTCTGTTTGTCCAAGAGCCGGTGTAACGGCTCTGCCACTGCAGCCTTGTGAGGTAGAAAAGAGTGATAGAAATTTAGAAGCCCAAGGAAGGCTTGAAGCTCGCTCTTCAACTTGGGACTTGGGGCCTGCTGAATCACCTTGAGCTTAGATTCAGTAGGATGGATGCCTTCTGCATCTATACAAAACCCCAAGAATTCAGTGGACGTGACTCCAATTTTGCATTTGTCTTGCCTAAGCTTCAGCCCCGCTTCACAGAACCACAGCAAAACGGACCGAAGCCTCTCAGCCAAGTTTTCAGGAGATTCCCCTGCGATGAGGACATCATCAAAGTAAGGAAAAACGCCTGGAATGTTATGGAGCATTCGCTCCATAACACTTTGCAAAATGCCAGGGGCTACGTTAACCCCAAACTGTAGTCTTTTGACTTTGAAAGCTCCCCGGTGCATTATGATCGTCTGTTGATAGCTATTGATAGGCCTGAGCCAAATCAAGTTTGGTGAAGACTCGGCCCCCCTTCAACGAGGCCAAAATGTGGCTCACCACAGGCACTGGATAGAGTGCTGCTGTAATGCTTTGTTTAACATGCATTTATACTCAGCACAAATGCGGACTTCCCCATTGGCCTTCAGTGACGTAACTATTGGTGTTTCCCATGGACTGCTATCCACAGGTTCCAAAATACCTTGCTGGAGCAATTTGTCCAGCTCGGCATTAATCTTTTGTTTCAGCGCAAAAGGCACTGACGAGGCTTAACCCTAATCGGGGCAATGAATGGGTCTAACTGCAAAGCAATTGGAGGGCCCTTGTATGACCCCAGTTCTGGGCTATACACATCAGCAAACTCCTTGCAAACTTCTGCAAGGCCTGTTGTTTGCAAGCTGTGTAGCCCAGTCACTTGAATCCCAAGTGCCTCGAACCAATCGAGTCCAATTAGACTCGTGTGGTCGCCCTCTACCACAACAACGTCCAATTTCCTATGCTGTACCTTGAGCGTGGCCTCCCCTTTTACCCTGACTCGGGAATTCTGAAAGCCTGTTAAGACCAGATTCGATGGCCTGAGTTTAACTCGCTGGCTGCTTCTATAGCAAATTTGCTTAAGGGTGTCCTGGGATATGATTGACAGAGCTGAACCCGTGTCCAGCTCCATCGTTAAGGGGACCCCCTGCAATTTGACATCAATGCGAAGCTTCTCCTTTAATGGCCTGTGGGCCCATGTTCAAAATGCTCCTGCAGAGTGCGTAGAAACCCACCCTATTCTGGCTGGGGACCCTGATATCTTTCCAAGGCAATTCTTCCGAAGGATGGTCTTTTGTGCGACTCAAACAGATGGCGGCTATGTGGCCTTACCTGCCACATGCCCAGCAAATGGCAGAGCGGAAACGGCAATCAGAGCACTTGTGGCGGCCTGCACATCCGATACACCAAGGGAATTGAACGGCCTTGTCAGCTCGCTTATCAGCTCGCTCATGGGGCCTCCTCTCCGCTGGCTGCTATAGTCAGTCAACCTCGTTTTCAGAATCAGGATCAGCTACCTCTCGAGCAATCTCTTGATGGACGGAGCCTGAACTCGTAGGATGCTTGGAAAGTCACGGCTCCTCAAACCACAAACTAGATGATCTCAAAGTCTTTCCTCCAAGTCTTTGAACTCACAGGGCCTAGCAGCTTGTCGCAATGCAGCAATAAAGTCCACAGCAGACTCTCCTGGCCTTTGGTCCCGCTGTTCGAATGTGTGATGCCAGGCAATCACCGATAGCTTCAGTTCGAAATGTTCCCTTAACATTTTTTTCAGCTCAGTGTAAGCGATGGATTCCAGAGGTGCTGGGGCAACCAGATTCTCGGCAATATCAAATGTCACACAGTAACATTGCAGCTTTGACCCCATCTTCCAGAGCTTGGTTTACTCAGAAGTAGTTTTCGACTCTGGTTACGTATGAGCTCCAACGTTCAGGGTGAGCTATATCGAATTCGGACAACCGCCCTATTTTCGACATTGTTATTTCTTAGCGGCCTCGTCAACACCTCGTGCTGCTCTGGCTTGCAAAGGGGTTCCAGGACGAATCTCCTGGAGCTCTCCTCCAGAGTCTTCGTACTGGCAGGCAGAGTCATACGAATCAGAACGCTGAATTTCCAAGCACTTCAGGCCTTCCGTGGTGTCAGCCTATTTTCTTTTCATTGTTTTCTTGCAGCACAATCCCACCTTCTCACCAATGTTCTGTTCTGTGCATTGGTAAGGCATTGAGACGAGGCAGGAGTAACAACAGTTGCTTCTTTATTTAATCTCCAACAGAACAACACAAAATGGCGCAGATCCCTTTTATACCCCCTTGCAGGGAATAGCATCAACCAATCAATGCAATGTATCTTTCCCACCTTACGCATGCGCAATAGGCTGTAGACAGCCTGTCTGGCCCGGGCAGCCACATGGTCTGCCCAGGTCTCTCTACAGGTTCCTGCACCTACTGTGTCAATCACAGCCCAGGACATAACAGTTTCTGTTTGGGGCAGAGACTTGGGGGGGGGGTTCTACTTTTAAAACAGACAAGTCAAACTTGCGTCACGTGTCATCCCACAACGTATAGGGACAGTTTTGCCATTGCTGACAATGGGGTGGGCACGGCTTCCGGATGACGTGTCTGGCCTATGGGTCAGCAGTTTAACACCCCTGCTTTAAAATCAGTTGGGGGAAATATATTCTGCCTTTTTAATATTTCCCAAAATATTTCGTTCTCTGGATTCTTCCCACATTTACATGCAATAATTGTGCAGGGGGGGGGAATGGACTTTTATTTACAGATATTTAATGTTGAGAAAAGCTACACCTTGCACGTTTGTTTTTCTTCACTGCATTACTCTTGACATAACTCCTCGTGCTTAGGTCAATCTGTGGTTCATAAATGATTAGGTAATCTCGGGATTATTGATCAGGGCTAAAAGTGCTGTAAATTAATTCCAGAAAAAAATTTTTGTCCACAGTTGCCTTATCTCGTGGAAGTCAGCAGACTCGGAGACGCAATTTGCTGCTTCCTATGATAGCTCGTCCCAGCTACAAGCTCTAAGAGTCAAGTCCGAGCTGCCTGTTATCGTAGACAGAAAGACGCGCGGCTAAGTCGAGGAATGGAACCGGAACGCCCTGGAAGCTCTACCCGGGACGCCTTTCTCCTCTTCCCGCCGCCAGCTACTCACCCGCGTCATAGAAGACGTCCAGCACGGCCGTTTCGCCGAAGTCCAGTTCACCGAAGTTGACGGTGGTCAGCTGAGCTCCGGCGGCCTCACAAGCTCGCACCAAGCACAGCAACGCCCCAGCTTCGGGACTCCGCGCCCCGGAGCTTCCTTTCAGATTCTCGTTGACCACATACACAGCTCGGAGCGATCGCGGGCGCATGAGCGGGCCGTTGCTCGCCTCGCCGCCACCAGCGATCCCCGGGGTCCCTTCGGAAGCCGTAAATGGTTCGGTGCCGTTCGGAGGGCTGATCTGCTCGGCGTTCCCGCTAAGTCCCGGTTGCTCGCTGCTGCTCACGCGATTTTCTATGGGTCCCGGTAGCCGGTGCTCCATGGATCAGGGCGCAAGACGCGATGGCGAACCCCGCGCGCCCGCCTGTCTGCTTCGAATTCTCTTCTCAGGCTGCAGGGCGCCAAGCGAGAGGGGCGGCCGAGCCGGGCAAGAAGCAACTTTTCCGGCAGCACCTGCCTCGCCCTCCTCCGGACAGTGCCAGGCACCGGCGGTTAACTGATGCCCGGCTGAGTTTGAGGGGTTTAAAAGAGGCGGAGTTAAGGTGGGGGGGGAGCAAAGTCGCTTTAGCTCCTCCTAGGACCTAGGAGGAAGGCCTGCCTTTCCACATATTCTGTGGAGTACGTTGTTCTCAACCTTTGATCATCATAAAAAGTTGTTGTCGATAGACCGGTTTCAGTTATTCTAGGGTCTGTACACTGGAATGGTTAGGGGGGTGCCCCTCGCGATGGAATAATATAATGCGGTCATTAATTTTTTTTAAAAAAATAGATTTGATTAGGGGAAGTGTTTGCTTTCAAACTGGCTGACTACTAAAACCGGTAATTTCAAAATAGGAAGTTGCAGTAGGTTTCTGATACAAACTGGAGCTGCAAAAGGATGACTGTGCAAAGACAAAGTAATTTAACTCCGTTGCCCGGATTCCTGATTCCTGTCCCTATTCAGAAAAATTCAAAACTGCATCCCCAAGCCATAATCAACTGTAACTAGAGTTAACAACTGTATTTTATAGAACTGTGAAAAGAAAAATCTTATGCAAATTCTCTTTAATACATCCATTAGCGTTAGAGCTTCAGATATAAATGTGAATATTAAATATAAAACATTATTTTAATGGTACTTTACAGAACATTCAACACAGTTTATTTAACATTTGGAATCTATTAAGGGAGACATAAGCACATGTTAATTTTTTCAGTTCTTTGTTTTTGCTTTAATCTCACTGTGATAAAAGAGTAGATTGTTGCATTGGTTATAATATTAAATATTTAATTTGATCTGTTAGGTTTGGACGGAAAGCCTTATGGTTTGCTAGCTAAAATTATGTGAAAGCCAACTTTAAAAATACTGCATCCTTTCCCCCCCAAAAAAGTAGCGAATCTGGTTTATTTGACCAAAAGTGACATAATTTTTTCTAAGTTAAAAGTATTACTACTTCTATCTCAATCAGTCTACATCAGGGGTGTCAAACTGCCGGCATGTGAGCTGGTTGCATCCTATGGAGGCCGCGCCGTCTCCTGCTCTGGCAATGCAAAAAATGTCATGATAGGTTGTGATACATTACATGATGCAGCAAATTTGACACCCATGGTCTACATTTATCTCCCTTTATGAGGTAGCATTATACTATGGACAGAGATTATTATATTCTGTCTCTTCTTTAGCAGAGATCCAGTGTCTCTCTCCTGTGTTGACCCATTATGTTCATGGCTATTCTGGTGCCTGTGAACTCAAAAGGGCTGCTTCTAGCCATTCCTCCAAAGAAGGCAAATTAATTTGCCCCAGCAGCATAAACTTAGGGAAGTCCATTATAACAAGGTGGTAGCAGCTCAGGAGGGATGCTGTTTTTTCAACAAGAAAGTTGGTACAATAGTGACAGCTTGTTCCTACAGCCCAATTGCAGAAACAAGACCTCACATCTGGTTGCCTGTGATGAAATATTTAGCAGGCATTGGGACCATTGGGAAGGAAACAGGAAGCTTACAAAAAAGGCAGCTCAGTAGAGTGGAGCAAGTATATTAAAGAGATTTGGATTCAAGATTCTGCCTTAATTATGCTAGATTGGTTTGGAGAATTGATTCAGCAGATTTTCAGAATTGTTACATTATGGTATAGATCTTTCCAGAAATCCAAGTGATTCTTGTTTCCTGAATTTGACAGCATCACAGGACTTGATATTATCTGTGCATCAATAACTTCACTCACCAGTATCTCCCAAGTGGCACTTTCCCGCTGTTCTCCTTGCCATAAACACATTGTTGATGCCAGAAACCCCAACAAGCCATTTCCAAGAAGAGAAAGCCCCCCTCCAACCCATACAGGTCTCAATGATAAAAAAAAATCTGTCTTTCATCTAGAGTCAAATCACAGATGCGTTTTTTTCATAACAGATCTGGCAGCAGCCATAACCCAAAGCTCCCAATGCTCAATCAACCTGGATGCTAAACTGAAATAAAGGGTGACTTGAGATTTTTAATCCTGAGATCATCCTTGCATTGTATTTCTTTTGCTAGCAACCACCATCTTTCTTGGCTTGAATCTCTGTTGATATCTGAAGCAATTCTCCATCTCTCATTCTCCATTCATATACTACACTTAAACTATTTCACTGGTATCTTCACTTAGTCACTGCATGTTCAATGTTTGCTTAGGTATTACACTGAGCACTATTTAGATTGCAGAATAATATTTTGACTTACCTCAAAGATACAATAAAAGTGGAAGATAAGCTAGAGAAACTAAAAATAATATTTGTGTGTGATAAAACTATTCATTGTAAAGTTTTCTTCTATCATATAATATAACAATTTAAATATGAAATACAAGAAATAAAAGTAAGAATATATGGAACTAACAGTAACTGCTAATTTCTATCTTCTGAACACAATTTAGTCCAATTCGAAGAAAAAAGTTTCCAGAATTACGTTTAACCACAGGTCTGAAATAACAGTTTCTTTTAAAAAGTTGAAAATATCTCACTGCACAATATTTTCCATCTGTAAATATGTGGAATGAATACAGTACAGTACAATGCAATGCAATGCAATACAATACAATACAATACAATACAATACAATACAATACAGAGTTGGAAGGGACTTTGGCGGTCTGCCAATCCCAACCCTATACCAGAGGTCCCCAGACTTTTGGGCACCAGGGACTGGTCCCATGGATTTTTTTCTGTAGACCGGAGGGTGTGTGATTTTGTGTGCTGCCTGCATCTTGCAGATGGGGCTTTGTTTGTGTGAACTGGTTGCTGGCATGCCATGGCCCAGTACTGGTCCATGGACTGGGGGTTTGGGACCCCTGCCCTATACCATTTTAGATAAATGGTTGCCCAATCTCTTCTTAAAAACTTCCAGTGTTGGAGCATTCACAACTTCTGGAGACAATTTGTTCCACTGATAAATTGTTCTAACTGTCAGGAAATTTCTTCTTAGTTCTAGGTTGCTTCTCTCCTTGATTAATGTAAGGTCCTATCTCAGCTAGTTCTCCCAAGAAAGCAGAACTCTTGAAACTGGCATTGTTTTAAAAGGAACTTTTATTAAGCAGGAAGGCAAGACAAAATCTAAAGAATTCCCGCACAAAATGTTACATTAAAACTTCCCTTGGCAAACTCCTCCCCAGTGCTCAACTGTCTAGTTTGTCTCTAGCCAATCCACAGGTGCGAAGTTGTGAGAACTGGAGTGATAAGGGACGGTTCCCAGACATTGCATCATCTTTACAACAGAGCAGAGATAAGGCAGATGTCCCTGGCATATTCCTCCCCCTTTTCACACGCAAAGAGATACATCAAAGAAGGAGAGAACAAAGTAAAGAAAATACATCCATGAGCCCCCCACCTAACAGAGTGAAACCTTCCTCCTCCCATCAGAATGGCAGAGCCCCAAAAATATGAATTGGACATGATCTGACATGCTCCCCCCTAAAAGAAGAAGTCCTCCTGGAGAATATATAAAATAATAAAATGTGAGAGAGAAGAGAAAAGAGAATTCACATGTTAATCAGGCTTTTCTGGGTAACGAGCATGAAAATGTTTGAGTAACATGGGGGCTGTAACATGTTTTTTGTGAACCCATTCATTCCAGGATGTTGGGAGGTCTTTCCAGGCTACTAAGTATTGGGTTGCTCTATGGTGTTTGCGAGAATCTAAGATCTCTTTAATCTCAAAGTGTTCTTCACCTTCTACCGTGATGGGCAGTGGTGTGGGGAGAGCTGCTGGCTGTAAAGATGAAGTAATTTCAGATTTTAACAGGCTACAATAGAATACAAGATGGATTTGCCTTAGGGTCTTCGGGAGTTCCAGTTCTACTGTGACTGGGTTATGATGCGTATGATTGGGAATGGTCATACAGGTTTTGGTCCTAGTTTCTTTGATGGTTGTAGGAACTACAGGAACCTAGTAGACAGGTATACTCGGTTCCCTACTTGGAATGGTTTAGGTTCCACTATCTTTTTGTCTGCCTGAGCCTTATAAGCTGCTCTGGCCTCATCTAATGCTTTCTTGACCACCAGCCAGGTATTTTGCAACTGTTTAATCCATTCCTTTTTTTAAAAAAATATATTTTATTGGTTTTTTAATTTTAACAAAAAGTACTTAAGACACACCGTGGTGTTTGAGTAAACAAACATTCCAAAATAAAAACATACATAAACAGCTCAACTTAATACATTCACTGTCATCTCTCTATTTCCCTCAAATAACATAATAGATTTAATATATTCCATTTCTAGCTTAAATTTCTATTACTACTAAACCTGTTTTAAAACTTTATCAATTTATAATTACCATAATCAAATATTGTTTTACATCAACAAATCATCACTTCAAATATCTCTTCCAAATATATTTAAGCTCTTAATCTCTCTCATCCCTCTTTTAATCACCAATCTCATTTATTTCTTCTTCCAATAATAAGTAATTTAATTTAAAAAAACAATGTTAAACTTTAATTCATTTCAATTCATTACACAAACATCAAATTCCATCCAATTAATTATCATACCTTATCAAATCATATTATTATACACAAAAATCTCCTAATTAATTAAACACTTCAAAATTCCAGTCTGAAAACTCAACGTTTTTTCCAATTTCAGTACATAATTTCCCTCAAAATCAATCTATTATTCCAGAAAATACATTCTTAGTCTCTTTAAACATATATATATATATATATATATATATATATATATATATATATATATATATATATATATATATATATAGGTCTTTGGCTGTTCGGGTTCTCTCCCGCGTAAAATTGGAAGTGTCTTGGCGACGTTTCGACGAAGTCACATTCGTCATCTTCAGGCTGGTGTTTTTAGCTTCTTGCTTTGAGCAGTAATGTGTGGTCTTAGCTGTTTCTTCCTTTTAACTGCCAGTGGGGGTATGAACTGATTGGGTGGGAGCTTGGCTGTGTTCTGATTGGGTGGAGGTGTGTTCTGAATGGTTAGGGGCTTGGCTGTGCTCTGATTGGCTGGGGGAGTGTTCTGTTTGGTTGTGCTCAGGTTAGTCTGAGTTGCAGAGGGGTTTAAGATTTTGGGGTTATGGAGTCGTTTGTCAATAAGGGCGGGTTTCCAAATGGCTGGTAGGCGGGAGGTATCATCTCGCTTGTTCATGCTGTGTGGCCAAGACGCCCACACAGCATGAACAAGCGAGATGATACCTCCCGCCTACCAGCCATTTGGAAACCCGCCCTTATTGACAAACGACTCCATAACCCCAAAATCTTAAACCCCTCTGCAACTCAGACTAACCTGAGCACAACCAAACAGAACACTCCCCCAGCCAATCAGAGCACAGCCAAGCCCCTAACCATTCAGAACACACCTCCACCCAATCAGAACACAGCCAAGCTCCCACCCAATCAGTTCATACCCCCACTGGCAGTTAAAAGGAAGAAACAGCTAAGACCACACATTGCTGCTCAAAGCACGAAGCTAAAAACACCAGCCTGAAGATGACGAATGTGACTTCGTCGAAACGTCGCCAAGACACTTCCAATTTTACGCGGGAGAGAACCCGAACAACCAAAGACCTACATATATAGATATATATATATATATATATATATATATATTATATGTTTAAACATATATATATATATATATATATATATATATATATATAATGTCCTTAATACAATCCATAAAGCCAAGTTTCTTCTTTCACTCCAAATTTAACTTTCATATTTCTGTACTAGACAAATTTCTATAAAACAAAAAGGTCATCTGACTAAATTAAGCACATGTATATAATTGTATTTTTCTTACTTCTAAGTCTAAATCTTTATCCTTAAAACAATCCATAAAATCTGTACCAGGCAAATTTCCATTAAAAAAAAAATCATCTAACTAATTTAAACACACATGTATATAATTGTATTTTTCTTACTTATAACTCTAAATCATTATCCTTAAAACACTCCCCAAAGTCAGCATTGCCTTTTAATCCATTAAACAGTTTTAAATTTCTTTTTGAGTCTAATTCTGGGTTTTTTTCTATGCCACACGGGCTTCCATAGAAGCGCTTCCCTTTCAACCAATAAATCCATTCTTGTTGCTAGAAGTAATCTTTGAGAAAATATAAATCCCTTCCTCTGCAGTAAACGTCTTTTTTCCCTTTCAACCAACAAATCCATTCTTGTTGCTTATAGTAATCTTTGAGAAAATATAAATTCCTTCCTTTGCAGTAAATGTCTTTTTCTCTTCTCCTTGCAGCGTCGTTGCTTTGTAGTTTGAGATCTTAGTCTTTGGTTCTTCTGATTATGTAAGTTGTTGAAGAGAGGGTTGTCAGATGAAATAAGTTCCTCTTCTATCTCTGTAGATTCCTCTTCTGGTACATTTTGATTTAAGCCATAGTCAGTTGTAGCCTGAACATGAGTTTGAACAAATGTAGTAGAGTCTCTCAATCTTAATTCTAAAGTACAGTTTTTAATTGTAGCAGATATTTCTGCAGTGGCCTCATAGATATTTTCCAATATAAGTGCACAGTTCAATTGTAGCTGAAGTTTCTCCATTTTAATACTAATGCTTAAAAGAAGATCTCTTTTTCTTTTTTGTGGAGGCTATATTTAATGCAAACAACATCCACCCCCACAGCTTCCACAGCTGTACAGCTTATCTTTCCCTCAAAAGTGTTTTGAAATTCAGTAGGAAAATAAGGAGAAGTTGCAGTATTATACTTTCACCACTAGATGCCCTCAGTGAGTTAAAGAAAGTCTTTTCCAAAAACCAATCCTTTTTTCTATCTTTTTTTTTATTGAAAATTTTTAAAGTTTTACAATAAAATAATCCCCCTCTCCCACCCCCCCTCCCACCCATCATCCTCCCTCCTTCTTCCCAGAGCTGAATACAGGGTTAATAAAAACTAAAAAAACCCCTACAACTTAAATAAACATCAAACAATTATAAATACATTCAAAAAAACAACAAAATTTTAAATACTTTAACTCCAATATATAAAAACAAAACAAAACAATAGTTCTAATCATTACCTTAAACATAAATTATTCAAAAACTAGACAATACTTTTTAATCTCATATTTGTGCTGTATAAAATTCATCCATCTTTTCCACACCAAAAAATATTTCTCTTGTGATTGATCTTTCAAATAAGCCAAAATTTTTGCCATTTCAGATAAATAAGAAACTTTAAGAAACCATTCCTCTAAAGTAGGCAAAGATTCCTTCTTCCAGTATTGCCCTATCAACAACCTTGCCGCTGTAATTAAATTCAACATTAAAATAATTTCTTTATCATCACAATCAACAATAATGCCTAACAAAAACAATTGTGGTGTAAATTTTATCCTTCTATTAAAAATTTTTTGAATATTCCACCAAATCTTAATCCAAAAAGCCTTTATATTTTTACATGACCACCAAATATGATAATATGTTGCATCCAAACAACCACATCTCCAACATTTAGGCTGCAAATTTGGATACATACGAGACATCTTCTGTGGATCAAGGTGCCACCTATAGAACATTTTATAAAAATTTTCTCGTAAATTTTGAGTTTGTGTAAATTTAACATTCCTCACCCAAATTATCTCCCATGTATCTAATAAAATCGGCTCTTCAAAATTTTGAGCCCATTTAACAATTCTATCTTTTGAAGTATAATATATATGAAAAAAATAATAATATAGTTCTTAAAAAGAGAGGAAAGAGAAAACCTTTTCCATCTTTTTTTCCTTTTTAGTATCAAAATAAAATATATATAAAAGTAAAATATAGTCTTTTTCAATATTTATAAAACGCCTTTCTTCCCCCCCAAAAAAAGCAGAAGCCATCTTTCCAAGCCAGGGAAATAATTCCAAAAGCTCTTACAGGTATCCAAACAAAAAAAAGTAGAAAAGAGAGAGTTACAAGAAAAAATTTTCACCCGGATTCACCACAGGGGCACTCAAAGCTTAGATGTTGTCTGACTTATGGTCTGAAGCGGCAAGGCAATCGGCCATTTTACTGGCCGATCTTCTTCTCCATCGGCCCTCGGAGATAGTATGGACAGCTGGAGGAGCTGCCGCTCCTCCGCAGCCAGACAGCAGCCAGACAGCAGCCTCCTCGACGGAAGTCGCACCCTCTAGGGCGACTTTGGACCTGTATAAGGGTCCACCGACGGAGGAAAATCTAGCCGACGAGGAGAGATGTCTCCTCGTACAACTAGTGACGCCGCGAACTGGAACTGGAAGCCTTTAATCCATTTCTTAAGGGACGGGATGGTGAGTTCATTATTGGGTAATTCAGGCATGGAGTTGAATACTTGTCCCATGGCTACTTGGAAAAGAGTAAATCGAGTGCTAGAGTGAACAGCATTATTGTATGGCACTTCAGCAAATGGCGGGAGGTCAGTCCAGTTATCATGCTGATAGTTGATAAAGCATCGCAGGTACTGTTCCAGTACTGAGTTTGTTCATTTGAGAATGATGACTAGAAAAGTCCAAAAAAGCCCTCCAGAACTTGGTGGTGAACTGGACCCCTCTGTCTGATTATAGGTTATGCAGGCTGTAGACATAGTGGAAGAACAGTTTTGCTAGAACCTTAACTGTTGGGAGCTTCTGACAAGGAATGAAAACAACTTGTTTAGAAAACAGGTCAATCACCACCCAAATAACGGTGTTTCCCACACTTCCGGGCTATTCTGCGTTAAAGTCCATAGAAATCTCTCTCCGAGGTGCTGAAGGGTTTGAAACCGGCTACAAAATACCAGGCATTTTTCCTTGCCTTTGTTTTGCTGCTGCACAGGTAGGGCAGCTGGCCACATAACTCTCCACATCTTTTTTGATAGCGGGCCATCAAAATTGTCTCTTTAGCAGGTGTAGGGTTTTTATAAATCCAAAGTGTTCTGACATCTTTGAATTGTCATAGATTTGCATAGTCTTTAGTCTCTGGCTGGCTGAAACATATAATTTCTACCCTACCCATGCCAGTTCCTCCAACATGGAGCAGAGGTTTTTGTGATTAAGGAACCAGTCATCTTTCTCTAGTTTAAACTCCAATGCGACAGTGGTGTCTAACGACAGGGTTCTTTTCATTCTCTTGGAGCAATTCTGCATTTATGGCTACATCGCTAGTGTCAGCCTGAATCACAAATGGTCTCTCTGGGTCTGGGTGTTGCAGTACTGCCTCCACGGAGAAAAGTCTTTTTAACTTTTTGAATGTGGTTTGGCATTCCATTGTTCATTTTAACAGCTGGCTGGGTTTCGCCTTGTCCTCCGCCCCTTTCGTTTTTAGCAAGCTCATGATAGGGAGAGTAATTTGTGCAAATGAAGGGATGAATTGTCTATAGAAGTTGGCAAAGCCCAGGAAATTTGCAGCTGCTTTCTGGTGCGCAGGGCCTCTCATTCTAAAATGGCTCACACCTTTTCTGGGTCCATTTCTACCCCTTCAGTAGCCCAGGTAGTCAATTTTCTCTTTACAGAATTCACATTTGGAAAGTTTAATATACAGTTTAGCTGCGTGAAATTTGTTCAAAACTGCTCTAACCAGTTTCACGTGTTTGGCTTTAGTTTCTATGTAAATTAAGATATCGTCCAGGTACACCAAAACTCCTTTATATAAATTCTCATGTGGCACCTCATTTATTAATTGCATAAACACAGCAGTGGCTCCTTGTAATACAAAGAGAGCACTTTAAATTGAAAGTAACCTAAGGGACAGTTAAAAGCCGTTTTCCACTCATCCCTGTTTTTGATCCTAAACCTGTAATAAGCTTCCAATAAGTCCAGTTTAGAAAACACTTTCCTCTTGGAAAGATGGGCCAGCAAATCCTTCATGAGGAGCAAGGGGTACACATTTTCCATGCACATGGCATTAAGATCCCTATAGTCCACACAGAGACAAAGAGACCCATCCTTCTTTTCCTGGAACAGCACTAGGGTTGGCACCAGGGTCTCGCCAGCTGGATGAAACCTCTGGGTAGGTTTTTATTTACAAATTGCTGCAGTTCATCTAGTTCTGTAGGGGTCATGGAGTATATTTTGGGCTTTGGGAGCTTGGCACCAGGGACAATCTCAATAGCAGTCTGTCAGCTGGTGAGGGGGGAGTTTGTCTGAGCCCTTATTGCTGAATACTTCATCCAAATCATGGTATTCTTTTGGTATGCCTTTCAGACCCTCGCTTTTCGCTACTGCTGCCATTTCTTGGCTTGATTCCTCCTTTTTGCTTTTGTGATTCTCAGGTGGGGTTTTCTGTTCCTTTGAGAACCTCAAGCTCCCTTCCAGCCAGTTCACTTGTGGGTTCCATTTTTTCAACCACGTCAGCCCTAGGAGAAGGAGCTACTCCATACCAGGTGCCGCTATGAAGGTTAAAGTCTCAGAGTGGCTTCCCATGGTCAGACCAGGGGCTCAATTATAAAAGTAGCTGAGATGCCTCTGGGTATGGACCCATCTAGTTGGCAAAAAGCAGTGGGGTTCTTTAGTTTCCTTAAGCGGATCCCCAATTTTCCCACCAGAGTGGGGCTTATCAGGCATCAGATGCACCCTGGGTCTAGTAGGGCCTTTCGGGCCACTTCTGTCCCCATGCCTGGGATGGACAGTTCTATGGGCATAGTTACTGGTGCAATCAGCCTACTTACCAGGGGGTTGTCATTGTAGTTGCTGGCAGACATCCCTGGCTCTTTTTCCGGTGGAGTTTAACTTCCTCCTTCTGATTTTGGGGAAGGATGGAACTCCACGACTTCCGTGCTCCTAAGGGCTGTGTCTTTCGGGTGCTGGAATGGCTTCCCACGATGGTCGTTCTGCCTTCTTCACAGGGGTTCTTGCATGGCATTCTGCAGCCTGGTGGCCTTCTTTGTCACATTTTAAATAAATGGTTGATCGCTGGGGAGTTGCTGCAGGTTTTGCTGCTTCCCACTTCCTCTCCTGTGGGAATCGTTTCCATACTCTGCTGGACCAGTGCTGGTTTCAGGCTTGGTTGATCTCTACTTCTTCGGCCAGGATGCACTAGTCGTGGATGTGGGCAGGAGCCCCTCGGGCAAAGCAGGCATAGTATAGGTCACAGGTCGGCAACCTGCGGCTCCAGAGCCACATGTGGCTCTTTGAGACATCTCCTGCGGCTCCAGAGCCTCCTCCGCCATTTGCAGAGAGAGACAGAGACAGAGAGAGGCACTTGCATGTCCCCTCTCTGTCTCTCTTTCTCTCTCTCTCTCTCATGCGGACTTGCCCCCTCGCAGGGCTCCTGATTGGCTCTGCACCCGGATGCCCCGCCCCCTGGGAGAAGGACGGCCAGGAAGTCCCTTTCCCGAGCTGGCCCTGTCCAAGGCTCATGTGGCTGGGGAGCCGCGCGGGGAAACTCTGGGATCCCCATTGGGAGCGGCCCACCAGAGCCTCCGCTGAGTGGGCCAGCCCTCCCGCAAGCCGCAGCCCCAAGGAAGGGCAGCCCCTGCGATGCCCAGCCAGTGCGACTGTTGGCCAAGAAGCAGCAGAGCTGGATATGGACGGTCAGTGACGGGGGGATGGAGGGGGCTCTGAGTCTGCAGAGCGCCACTGCGAAGTAGCTGCGGGGCAAGTGGCACGCTCCCCGGCTTACCTGTACCAGGTGGCAGTTCCGGTGGGGGCATCACTTCCTGGGCCATCCCCGAGCTGGCCACGTGTTTCCCCGGGCTGGGCGGCAGTGTCAGCTGGGGGGTGGGAGCATCGCTTTGCGGGCTGCTGAGCCGGCCATGTGTTTCCCCAGGCCAGGTGGCAATGTCGGCTGGGGTGGTGGGGGCATCGCTTCACGGGCCTCCAAGCCGGCCATGTGTTTCCCTGGGCCGGGCAGCAATGTCGGCTGGGCAGTGGGGGCATCACTTTGCAGACCGCCAAGTCGGCCATGTGTTTCCCCGGGCCGGGCAGAAATGTCGGCTGGGACAATGTCGCTTCATGGGAAAATGGGCGGAGGTCCCGGGAAGGCCAAGTATGGGGGGGAGGAAGAAGCAGAAGGCACCCGGGGCACCACGGACTGGCCCGGGGAGATGCGTGGCCGGCTCGGCTGCCCGCCGCCCCAGCCGACACTGATGCCCAGCCAGGGGAAACACATGACTGGCTCAGCAGCCCGTGAAGCGATGCCTCCGCCACCCGAGCCGAGACTGCTGCCTGGCCCGGGGAAATGCGTGGCTGGCTTGGCGGCCCGGGAAGCGATGTCCCCGCCGGCCGCCAGCCCAGCCAACACTGCCACCTAGCCTGGGGAAACACATGGCTGGCTTGGCGGCCCGCGAAGCGATGCCCTCACCGTCCCAGCCAACATTGCCGCCCAGCCTGGGTGTGTCCTGTCAAAAAAAACCCCAAACAAACCCAAAACAATTTTTTAAAAACTCCCCCAAACAATAGAAAAGCAACTGAAAACCTCAATGAAACCCATGCTGAAATTTGCACATCACAAAACCACAGCAGATTACAGATGCAATAATATACAATTCATGGTTTATAATAAAACATTATATACAATAAATAGGTTCTTGTTACTTTTTTGTCAGTCTGCAAATAGATTTCTCAGCACATATCTGACACAATTAGCTTCTCTCCTGCTTTGACTCTCTGGTCTTCAAAACATTTCAGATTTTGAATGTGTGTGTGTGTGTGTGTGTCTGTGTGTGTGTGTCTGTGTGTATGGGAGTATACATCTTCATGGTGTTTGCTCTTTTGTAATTTTTCTTTTTTTCTTTTTACATTTTTGAAAAGTATTTACAATTGGTGGTTTTGTGCAGATAGAAAAGGCCCATTTCCCTCAGCCCTCTCTCCTCCCTGCTTCCAATGGAGAAGACTTGTGAGCTTCTCCAGGTCAGATCCATCCAGCACTAAGGGGGCAGAGAGGGACAGTAAGAGAGGAGCTTGGGGGTTGCTCTGGGGTTTTGCGGCTCCCATTGTTTTGTTTTCGATGGGAAACGGGTCCAAGTGGCTCTTTGAGTGTTTTGGGTTGCCTACCCCTGGTATAGGTCATCATAAAATTCGTCTTTGAAGCAGCTCACCAGGATGTCTTCCGGCCAGTTCAGGCGGCACATCAGGTCCCGAAATTCTCGGCTCGGCTATGGAACGATGGCCTTGCTTGATGGTCTTGATTACGATGTCACACCTTATGATCAGATATTGGAACGCTGCTATCATGTCACCCCTAGTCCTTCTATTCATTATACTAAACATACCCAATTCCAGCAACTGTTCTTTATATGTTTTAGTCTCCAGTGACAAAAACTGGATGCAGTATTCCAAGTGTGGTCTTACCAAGGCATTATAAAGTGGTACTAACACTTCATGTGATCTTGATTCTATCTTTCTGTTAACACAGCTTAGGATATGTTGGCTTTTTTGGCAGCTGCAGCACACTGCTGGCTCATATTTAAGTGATTATCCACTAGGACTCCAAGATCCATCCCACAGTTACTACTATTGAGCAAGGTACCACCTATACTGTGCCTGTGCATGTGGTTTTTCTTGCCTAAATGTGGAACCTTACTTTTTTCGCCATTGAATTTCATTTTGTTAGATAGTGCCCAATGTTCAAGTCTGTCAAGATCCTTCTGTATCTTAAGCCTATCTTCTTGAGTGTTGGTTATTCCTGCCAGCTTGGTGTCATCTGCAAATTTGATGAGTTACCCATCTATCCCCTCATCCAAATAATTGACAAAGATGTTGAAGAATAGTAGGCCTGAAACAGAGCCTTGGGGTACCAACTGCAATCTTCCCTCCATGTAGATACAGCTCCATTGAGGACTACACGTTGAGTATGGTTGGTGAGCCAGTTATGAATCCATCTGGTCGTGATGCCTTCTAACCCACTTTTTTCTATGTTATCTAGTAGTAGGTTGTAGTCCACTGCTGAAGTCCAAGTAAATGATATCCACAGCATTCCTCTGGTCCACTAATTTTGTCACCTTGTCAAAGAATGCAATCAGATTTGTCTGGCATGATCTGTTTTTAACAAACAGATGTTGGCTTTTTGTTATGACTTTGTTTGCCTGTAGGTGTTCATTGATTTGTTGCTTATCTTTTCCAGAATCTTCCCAGATATCGAGGTTAGCCTCATAGGTCTGTAGTTTCCTGGATCTATTTTTTTTTTTTTGAAGATGGGAACTACATCAGCTCTTTTCCAGTCCTCTGGTAGTTCTCCGGTGCTGCAGGATCTTTGAAAGATATAGTTCAGTGGTTCTGAGATTACATTTGCCAGTTCCTTCAGAACCTTGGGGTATAATCCATCTGGTCCTGGTGATTTCAACTTGTCTAGGGTGGACAGGTGCTCACTTACCATTTTCTTGCCTATTTTAACTTGTGTTTCTGTTTTTTTACAGTACTATTTTTGATAGGTTGGACTGTTTTTCCCCTTGTGTAAAGACGGATGCAAAAAACAAGTAGTTCTTTCTCCCTGTTGCCTGTTACCTTCTTGCCATTTTCTCTTACTAATGAACCAATTGTTTCCTTGAAATTTTTTACATGCTGAGAACAGCTTTTTTTGTTATTTTTTACTTTTGTTACAAGCCTTAGTTCATTTTGAGCCTTAAGTTTCTTCATTTTGGCAGATTCGGGCTATTTGCTGATATTCTGCCTTAATTATGTGCCCCCCCCTTTCCACTTTTTATACTTGTCCTTTTTGTCTTTCAATTTATCAGAGAACTCTTTATGTAGCCATGCTGGTTTCTTTTGAGAGCTATTATTTTTCTTCTTCGTTGGTATTGTGCTAGACTGCACTTTTATAATTTCACTTTTCAAAATTTCTCAAGCTTTTTGAGTTGTTTTCTCCTTAAGGATTCTCATCCATGGAATCCTTGCAAGCTCTAAGTTTCTTGAAATTAGCTCTTTTAAAGTCCAAGATTCTAGTTTGACTATGTTCTATTGTTTGTGCTTGCATAATGTTGAATTCCAATATTGCAGGATCACTCCCCCAAGTTTCCTGTTAGTTCAACACTTTCTGTCATTTCATCTCTGTTAGTGAGAATTAAGTCCAATATGGATGATCCCCTACTTCCCTTCTCTACTTTTGGGGAGATAAAGGTTTCTGCTTGGTTTGTCAGGAACCTGTTTTATCTTCCACCTGGTGCAGAGTTTGTCTCCCAGTTGATGTCAGGGTAATTAAAGTCCCCAATTACTATTGTGACGTGCTTCCTACATACCTTAGTTAACTGACTAGCAAAAAATTCCATCTATTACCTCTGTTTGGTTGGGTGGCCTATAGTACACACCTATGGCAATGTCATTTCCCCCCCTTAATATTGACCCAAATATTCCAGTTCAAAAAAAAAAAATTCAATGCACTGAACAAAGAATTTCCATAAAATCTCATTTAATCTTATTTTACAAATCACAATACATTGGACTCTTGATACAGATTTATAAAATGACAATTTACCAACATAACAGGAAGAGAAAAAGGAATTAGAACCCTGATTTCAGGTCAATCAATGCTGAACTCATTTTTTTTAAATAAGATTTTAAAATGTCTTCGTTTTCAAGGCTGACTTTTAATCTATATTGTAACAAGTCACAGTAAGTTTTTCAAGTGAATGAAATCAGAAACCTATTAAACTATTCCAAGTTTCAAATATATATAAATTAGAAACACTACTTGTCCTCCTGTTGGATTCCCACAATGCTGAAGCTAGTAGCTATACATCTTTATTGCTAGAAAACCTCTAAGAGAACTAGAAAGGTCTAATAGGAAAACTGGGGCAGAGCCAGTTCAGCCTTAGATTCAGGCTCAATAACTGTTGTCATGCAAGAGACACTTCCAGACAATCAGGGTCCACTTCAAACTGGAATCTCATCAGTGCATCCTTTTCCTAGGCTGCAGTTGGGTTTTGAGTGGCAATGTTGAGCCTGCTCTTCACAGGATGGGACAAGATGTTGGCATAACAAGGGCAAAAACTTTATTAAATTTATTTTTAAAATAAATATATTATTATTACGCCCAACATATTTCATCATTTTTACTTTCTGCCATGTTGAAGTTACACTCGAATACATTCCATGACACAGAGACTACTACATCCAAGGGAAAACGATGTGGACACACAAAGAAACCAAATATTCCTCCTAAAATATTCATTAGGACAGCAATATCTGATGCAAAAAAAAAGTTTCTTTGCTGCAATAATAATGCCTCATCAACCCTCCATCTCACAGTATTTTTAGTAATCTTTCCTACCAATTTCCATGGTACACATGCATTTGCATGTAAAAATACTTATTCCCACAAAAGCATTCAGAATGGCATGCTAATAAAGAATTGCCATGACCATGGACTTAGGGCGTTTCAAGGTCCTACAGCCTTTTGTCCACTTTAA